>NC_053025.1:356391745-356391830 GCF_003073215.2 Triticum urartu
TAGAGGGATGTCTTTCTAAGTGGGAGTTCTTAAGTAATATGATTAATTGAACTTTAATTTATCATGAACTTAGTCCTGATAGTAT